>NC_053408.1:23108212-23155712 GCF_016859285.1 Xiphias gladius
TGGACCTGACTGCTGTGTCAGAACAAGCACAGGCTTACCTGAACTGCAGCCAAACTGCAGCTGAACCACATGTATGATGGACTCAACTTATTAGCTCTACCCCACACAGGTGATTTTGAATTCATTTTGATAAAATGGTAATTCCCTGGTTTTTTTTTTCAGCTTTCAGATTCTTATGTCTCTGGATGAGTGTTTTACCATTTATATTCTAGTTGCACTGGTAGTGGACAGTGGCAAAGGCAGGACTGCTCTGGTGGTCGAGCAGGAGGATAACAGCAGGAGGCTCAGCCCCCTCTGGAGGCAGAGCAAAAGGGCGACGGCAAAGGAAGGTTCCTTGATGTCATCCACCTCAACAAACAGCCCAGGAACTGATGAGATGTTGGCTGGAACGGCGGACACAGGGACAGGCGAGACATTGGCTGGGACCCCCGACACAGGGACAGGCGAGACATTGGCTGGGACCCCTGACACAGGAACAGACAGGATGTCAGCAGCAACAGTTTACTCTGTCAAACTTAGGAACAGGTTTGTCATCGAACGTGGCACTTGCCAGCAGAGGCTCTGGATCATTGGGCTGGGCAGCTTGGGGGAAGTCGGCATCTCCGAGACCCAAACTTCCTTGTAGGGGATCTGACCCTTAGATACCTCCCCTAGGCAAGTCCCCAGGAAATGGGGGTGCTCAAGGTCTTCAGGGTCAGGATCTAACAGGAAGCTAGATGGCTGAAGTGCAGGCTGAAGGCCAGCACGCTGGAGGCTAGTAAGCCGGAGTGCAGGCTGAAAGCTAGAATGCTGGTGGCTGGCATACTTGAAGCTAGCAGGCCTGAGGCTAGCCAACTGGGGTGCTGGCTGGAGGTTAGCTGACTTTGTATTCTTTAGTAGTGGCTCTTTTCCACTCCCCATACCAGCACACGAGGGAATACAAGAGATCAAAAAGCTCATCCTCAAAAAGGTCTGCTGGGTCTACTATCACAATTGTAGCAACACAGGCAGAGAAGAACAAAACACAGACCCAAAGGCTGGCTGATTGAAATAAAGGACCTTTAACAAAAATAAAACTTACAGGCAAATAATCAGGCAGATAGGTAGGCAAGCAGGCAATACAGAAAAGGATACAAAACAGATAATCCAAACACAGGTAGCAAAGCCACTGGGAAACATGAGGGAATAGACACAGAGGAACTGACAATGAACTGATGACAATGGCAGGTATATGTAGAGATGGAGATTCTGAAGCAACTGGGTTTAGGTGTGTGTGGGCAGGAAGCACAGGTGATGAGGATTGAAGACAGTTGAGCGGATGGAAATGGGAACAAGTCTGGGGACATCTTGTGGACAGATTGAGAATGGAAGGTCTGAAAGGGATGACGGAAGGAATTGAGGATGGAGACGGGGCCGTGGGAAACAGAGGGAGCAGATCATGAGAGTTCGTACATGGTTGCTATAAATTGACATCTTCAGTTTATCAGTTCATCAATAACCAAATGAATTGAGGCAAATGTGAAACCTTTTAAATATACTTACACATTTTCATTAGTTTCATTATAGTTTTGCTTTCAGAAGATCATACATGGTGAAAGATTTTAACTTTCTGAGCTGTATAAATCTTCCCTCATGCTTAGCTCTATGACCTTAAATCTTAAACATCAGCTAAACCGGGTGTGCACAATAGTGGAGTGGCCATTGGGAGAACTGGGACTTCTCCCGTTGGGCCACTAAAGAAATTGAGCCAGTGGCTTAATGTGAGAAAAAAAACATCAGAGAGAGACAAAGAAAGAGATAGGGAGGGAACGAGAGACAGCAAGCTCAGAGTTAAAATCCCCAAAATCTAATTGCTTCAAATAGCTGTGCATTTAGCACACCTCCCAGTGAGTCCAGTACAAACTAGTGCCAGGATGTTTACATGTTTCTTCCCCTCTGTATCTACCGGCTGCAGACCCCTAAATGTATTGAGTATTTTAAGGATTTCAAGTTTTTTGACTGGACCGCATCAGCGGTGCCAGCCCTATAAACACAAATGTCTATCACTGACTGAGTGCTGAAGTGTTTGCTGAAGAAACACCATTAGTCGGCCAGCCAAGTGTTGGAGTTTCCCCATTGGCCCTTGCTCTTTCAAAATGAATTGGTGCAAACAGTTTCCATTGCGTGATCAGGGGGCATTTCCAGGCAGTGTTGCCAACCTAGCGTCTTTGTCACTAGATTTACAGACCTTTCACACCCTTTTAGTGTCTTTTTTCACAAACGCACCAAGCAAGAAAATTTAGCAACTTTCTAGACAAACCTTAGCTACCTCCCGTAAATGAGGGTCGACTTTTTGAGCAGGTTTTAGCTGCTTTCCATTGAAATTAGGTGTTAACAGTGGTTCCAAAACAGATAGATCATAAGCGTTCCAGCCTTATACTAGGGTTTCACCTTGTCTTGTTAGTATTGGGTACACTGTGTGTGAACGATCTCAGCAGTGAGTGCATAGTAAGCAGTGAGGAGAAAACTTGATTCAGTCAGTCACCACCTGCACTACTTAGAACTAAACTGTGTCACACAGAATTTAAGTAATTTTGTAACACTTATTTAAGGTTGTAATCCTTTCATCTATATTGCTGACAGTTAGTTAAGTAATGTACAAAAGGCTAGTAGGCAGGAAAAGGTGAAAACTTTTGTCAGCTTCTGTCAGATTTAGAATTCAGGCATAGGGCTATTGCCTGAAGGTAGTATGTTCCAGTGTAACCTATTGAACAAAATACCGTTAGAAAAGATTAGTCTGTTCATTTTTGGCTAGCAAAAGTAGAAACACCAGTCAAGTTTGACTCTTTTACTACTGCATAAGTGGTAGGCAGAAGACATCTGGAAGCTAGTTTGAGTTTATTTAGCAGGATAATGTTTTTTAGCATTTTTTTCTGCTCTGGTTTCATCAGACATTTGAATATGCTCAAAGTCTGATTAGCTAAGACCTACAGAATTTTATTACAAAAACATCCAATGAAGGAAGAAAAAGCCCCTAAAATTAAAATATGTCTTGTGCTGCTGTACTGTCCTGTTTGAAATTTTAATCTCACACTCTCCACAGGCTACTAACTTATAAATGGCACAGCAGTAGAACTGCTATGCACGGTCACTTGAAGCAAAAGCATCCCACAGCGCTTTGCTTCAATAAAAATACTGATTCTCCAGTTCAGGGAAAGGGTTGCTATGACACATAGTGATTCAATTAATCTACACTCATTTACCAATTTATTGAGTACACCTAGATGAAACTAATGCAGTATAATACATCAGGACTGCATAAATCCTCCCTTTATGAGGAATATAATGAATCTGAATTTATTGAATCTGTTTGAAAGAGTTGTTGATTTATTTTGATGGTCATTGGGAGACTGTAACTCGTGGTGCTGTTGAACTGTACTGTACTGTTAAAACCTTAAACTCAGACAAAACTGAAGTTATTGTGCTTGGCTCGCAACACCTCAGAAACACCTTATCTAATGATAAGGTTCATCTGGATGGCTTTGCCCTGGCCTCTGCCTTTTTTCACCTATGTAACAATGCAAAAATCAGGCACATCCTGTCTTAAAAAGACGCAGAAAAACTAGTCCATGCTTTTGTTACTTCTAGGCTGGATTATTGTAATTCCTTATTATCAAACTGTCCCTACAAGTCTCTAAACACTCTCCAGCTGATCCAGAATGCTGCAGCAGGAGCACTGACAGGAACTAGGAAAAGAGGTCACATTTCTCCTTTGTTAGATTCTCTGCATTGGCTCCCTGTAAAATCCAGAATAGAATTTAAAATCGTCCTCCTTACCTACAAAGCTCTCAATGGTCAGGCACCATCATATCTTAAAGAGCTCATAGTTCCTTACTACCCCAGTAGTACACTGCGCTCTCTGCTCTCTCTTCCTGACGCTTTCTGCAGGTATTTCTGCCTTCATCTCTTTATTTTTTTTTGTCTCATTATTAGTCCTATTATTGCTAAATATTATATAATAATATAAATAATATTACAAAATATTAGGAACACATCTCAGTTTAAACCAGTACAGTTCAACGGCACCACAAATAACAGCCTCCTAATGACCATCAAAATAAATCAACACCTCTTTCAAACAGATTCAATAAAATCTGAACATTATAATTCTTATTAAGGTGGGAGTTATTGAAGGCCTTGTGTGTTTTAGTGAATTAGTTTTACAGTATCTAGGTGTACCTAATAAATTGGCAAGTGAATATATGTGTCACAGCAGTCCTTTTGAATTTGTGGTCCAGTATTTTCTAATCAGGTATCTAACAAATAGGGTCTATTAGGGTCCAGATGATCTTCTTCTAGACAACATAAACCTGTCTCAAACATTAAACCACAGCTAACAGGGCAGCACATCAAAGGTGATCCTTGGATGGAATGGTGGCTGAACCTGTTAGTTATAAACACAACATGCAATCTAAATAACATATAGTTTTGTTAGATTTTCTTTTTTTATTGCTTAACCATGCTAGGCTAACGTTATACCCCACTTCCAGTTCTTGTTGCTAAGAAAGGCTTAAAACACGCCCAGGTGGCAGTTTTCTTTTTTTATCAGTTTGTTGGCAAAAGCCCTGTATTTCCCAAAATGTCAAACTAAGACTTTAAATGTGATCCAGTGGGCCCCTGGCCTTGCCTGGAACATCTGGACAACCTCCCTGGCTTTAGCAGTGTACTGTCCCCATTCCCGGATGTCCTTCAGTGCTATTTGTTTATAGTGTAACTTACAATGGAGGTCAGCAGTTGTATAGCAGCCTGTACTCCAGACAGACTCAGGAAGCTGGCAGGAAGCTGGCAGGGCATGGAAAGGAAGAACACATGAAGAGAAGAATAGGCACAGTGATAGTTCACAGTGGACCTTCACTGCCGTGATCCATATATCCTCCTCTTTCAAACGGGGCACATGCACACAGATTATTACTCAGTATGAATTATATATAATTGTTTTCTCCAGCATTTACTGAGTGGTGTAGACAATTTGGAAGGGTTGGCTGTTGTGATGCTTAATAATGCTCACACAGTTCTTGGTTTGTCACATTGACACAACCAATCACATGTTCGATAAACTTCAAATTCTACCCATAGATTAGAATTAACCAACCTGAACCTTAACAATAGTGGTGTCTGATCAGACAAGTCTTACAGTATGTGGCTTGTTTTTGTGGCTCACTTTTGTCAAGCATCAAAATTGATCTTTAGCTTGGAAACCAAGATAAATTTCAGTTTCATGGTCTATGAGATGTGATTGAAAGCTCCAGGCAAAAAATAGCAAGTGGACATGAAGTTAAGATTTTTTTTTTCTCAAACTACATATTTTGTCATTTGGTTGTACTTGTGTGTGTGTGTGTGTTTGTGTGTGTGTTTGTGTGTGTGTGTGTGTGTGTGTGTGTGTGTGTGTGTGTGTGTGTGTGTGTGTGCGTGCTGGTGTGTGTGTTTCAGTCATAGGCTACTTTTGGGGACAGATTTCAGATGAAAGACCAGTTAATTGGGGACAGCTTGTCCAACTGGGGACAAAAGCCATGTACCCAGCTGGGAAAATCTGATTTTTGGGTCAGTGGTTAAGGTTAGGGTTAGGGTAATTCTCCAGGAAATGCATGCAAGTCTAGGTAATGTCCTAAAAAGTGACCAAATTCAACGTGTGTGTGTGTGTGTGTGTGTGTGTGTGTGTGTGTGTGTGTGTGTGTGTGTGTGTGTGTGTGTGTGTGTGTGTGTGTGTGACCTCAGTTAAAAATCCATCAGCTGCAGTTACTGTAACTGCCAAGTGACTCCTGGTTCACACAGGTCACATAATAAAGATAACAGTTTTTTACAGCTGCTAAGACTCATTTCTCAATAATGTGTTCACTATGTCAAAACTCTTCACACAGTCATCATAACAGAAATCAGTGTGGACAACTTTTCATTGATTTGACTCAAACTCAGCCACCTCTAACCCTTTCACATGTTTTCATACTATTTTCAAAACTGTTAAATTTAGGTTCTAAACATAACATAACATAAAATTACAGTAAATTGATCGATGACTTCCATGAGAGACTTGTACCAGGATAGGATAGGGGGCAGGTGAGGCTGAATCCAGAACATTTTGTAACCGTATGGAATGTTGTGGTGGTTCACCAGTCTCTTCCAGTTACTCTCCATTCCTCAGCCTCACAGAGGAATTCTTCTTCTCATGGAGGTGGAAAGTTTAAGCTCAGATGTCTCTCTTGGACACAATTAATGCCGGATGTCTGGACATATCTGTAGAAGATTGTCGGGATGGATCAGGCTGGAAAAAAAAAGATTCTTTCC
This sequence comes from Xiphias gladius, assembly GCF_016859285.1. Taxonomy (NCBI): domain Eukaryota; kingdom Metazoa; phylum Chordata; class Actinopteri; order Istiophoriformes; family Xiphiidae; genus Xiphias; species Xiphias gladius. The sequence continues at coordinate 23,114,513 of NC_053408.1, forward strand.
TAGGTGGATTGCAGGAGAAGACATAGGGTGGGATGTTGTGAGATATATTTCTTTATCTGTAGCTATTCTACACAATTATGTACAGTGAATATGTATAATTTTGTGTTGCATTACTTGAAATACTAATTTTGTGCATGTGGAATCTCTCAAAAGGCAAAAAATTACTGTAAAATTACTGTACAAATGGTAACACACATTTCTCCATACTGAGTTAACTTTTTCAGAACAACTCAAATGCCTTTTTTTTACCCACAAGCAGCTCAGCACAACAGCAACCAAAACACTTCATACACATCTCAGCATCAACTCTTGTTATCCTTTGAATGGTTGTCTGTTTCAACCATTAAAAAGAGAATGATTTAAAAGTACAAGGCAAGTCATTCATTCACTGGAAAACAAAACAGGAAAACCTGCGAACTGAAGAGTTAATGACAGGATGTTCAAATGGACATCTAGAGGCCAACAGCAGAAAATGATACCACTGCACACGCTCATTCTCTCCTCTCTTCCTGTTTTCTCCCTTCTTTTCTCTCTTTTCACTCTGATGCAACATTACTGCTGTTGACAGCTACTGAGCCAACTGTTTTTTTCCCAATTAAATCAGCTGATTACCATGCATGTGTTTACATGACTGTCAGACAAAACAGGTGTTAAAGGTGTTCAGTTTGACACGCTCCTCAGTCAATTATAAGAAAGAAAGGAGCCAAATCCAGTGTTTGAGTAGACCTGCAATAATTAAAAAAGGAGACTGCAAGCCACTCACAGTAAGGTGCATTCATATGAGCAGAAGTTTTTAATTAGCCCTTTTAAACACAATGATATTTCTTATGCAATGTGGGCATGTATATATAAGACAGAGAGAAAGAAAGGAACCAGGACTGTAGACTAAATTAATTGTCTTAATTTTTCATATTTTTTCATATATTATTTGCTTTTTTCTATTTTTGGAAAACTCTAGCAAAAATGCAAAAGACAAGAATAAACATAACATGATTCTGTGGTGTGTGTGTGTGCATGTGTGTGTGAGTTGCCAATGAACAGAGATAATGTAATTATTACTAATGATAGAATAAATAAATGCATCTAATAAGACATATTTTAAAAACAATACTAAAAATATAAATTCAAAAAAATTGAAATTTAAAAATCAACATAGACCCATAAATAAAGCTTAACCATTTTATTTTCCAATATAAAGGTCTAAATGCTGCTTCAAAGTCTGTTAAATGCTGACTGAAATCTAATTTGGGTGGAGAAATACTGAATTATTTATTTATTTATTTTAGTTGGCCTACATGTAATCAGATTTAGTCATGTACTAGACAAGATTTTTATTACTTTTTATCATTCTACAGCATGAGTTGGGCCTGGCATTTCAAAGCCAGCTCAACATCTAGGCTGATCTCATGAGCAATAATTAAAGATCTCATGAGCTTAGTTTTTACTATGAGACTTCAGTCCAAACATCCAAAACTATATTTAGGTGGAAGGCAGATAAATCAGTGTACTGTGTGGGGGAGTTGCTTAAATGATGACATGACATTACAACTATTTAAACCAGACATTGTAAGTATGAAATTAATCAAATTCTGTGACTGTATGGTCTTTTGGAGTCATCTTGCAGCTTTTACACTTTGTTTGAAGAGCTGAGACATGATGTGGCTGAGGCATGAACAAGCAAATGTGTTGACATGTAATTATCTATACGCTGGTATTGCTGTTTTCAGTTGTCTGTAATTCCAGCAATGTATATGTGTACATAGAGGATTACCTAAATACTATGCATAATGTAATAAGTATAATAAATGTCCTTAGTCTCTGTTTGTCAGGTACGGAGCCTCCATGGATAGATGCATAAACACACCCACCATGACTACTGTGGACTACCGTGGCTACCTGTGACTGTACCAGGATAACTTGGCAGTAGCCAGGTGAACCTACTTACTACTCTAGTAATTATATACTTATACATTTACTTATATATGTAAAAGTAGTTATACAATGTAGTCCATACATTATTTGGACAGTCACACTTTTAGTTGTTTTTGCTCTGTAATCCAGCACACTTTACTGAACTTTAAGGGATTTTGATTGTGATAACAGAAATAGCAGCCCCCTTTTTTTTTTTTTACAGAGTTACTCAATTTGGGCACATTGTTTGATTTTAAAAATACAGCTAAGGCAACCAAGGAGTTTTTTTTTTGACCCAGCAGTGGACTGCTGTTGAGCAGCATATTCAGGCACCCGACCCCAGTCCAGCTAAGTATAAGTAAGTAAAACACCACTTGCTGAAAACTACAAAGATGTTTCATCGCCAGGATAGTAAGTGTCAGCTGATGTCTATATGTCATAGACTTCATCCAGTCAAGGAGTTTCCAATGAATATAATACACCATGAGTGTATTCATGTTAATCTTAATTTGTCAAAATCCCTTTGGTCCCCTAAAATTACAAGACTATTTCTAAATAGGACCACAATCCATATACTGTAGTGATCAAATGTAAATGCTCAACTAAAGATGAAAGTCAGCACTAAAAAGCTATAGTTTTCATTTCATTTTCTAACTTAAAGTGTCACTGTTAAATCAACAGAGTAATGACCCTTTTTGATGTGTCACAGCAGTTTTAATGGGACTCATTAAAGTTCTTACTTAACCTTTTATGGTGTAAAGACAGTATTATATATACAGCCCTACTTGAGTTAAGAATGAGTTGAATTTTTCTCAAAGACTTTTGCCTATACTGTGTTTTCCAGGCCTGTAGCCTCAACAATGACAGGAAGGGACACAAAAAAAAGGCCAAAATAACTTTAACTGTATGAACTGCTGCATTCTTACTAATAGCAGTATGCTATCACTGGAAAATAGAAGTCCTTTGAAACATTTCTACAATAACTAATAAGTATTATTTTTTCAATGACAACATGGAGTGTAAAGTCCAATTTCCATTTCTATTATATAGTCAGTTAAGAAATGTGTAGTCCGCTTCCCATGGTTTCAGTCCTCTGAACTCATGAACAAACTATGTTTCCCAGTGACAGCCAAACTCATGGGCATACTGTCTCTTAGTATGTAGTAGGTAGAGTCAAAGACACAGAAGGCCGTCATGTGTTTATCCCCGACACATGGAAGCGGACCTGAGGGTCTCTCCCCATTCACAGTGCTCTTCCTTGTTGTCTCTCAAACTCTCTCCTCTGGTGCTCTCTGCAGTAGAGCAGAATGTTTTACATAAAACAGATGATTTTTTTGAGATGATAACCTCAGTGTGAATCTGGGTTACTGACCCTGTACTTCACATATGTACCTTTAGGGCTTGTAAAGCCTGAGTGTGTACATCGCCAGGCTGAGGCAGGTGAACAAGATGTATAGGGGCTGTCATGTGGTGGTGCAAGCAAGCAGACCTGAAAAACAAAAGCAAAATTCTTTGAAAAAAAAAAACACAACATATTCTTTACTCAAGTAGGGACATATATGTAATACTGTCTTTACACCAATGTGTGTGTGTGTGTGTGTGTGTGTGTGTGTGTGTGTGTGTGTGTGTGTGTGTGTGTGTGTGTGTGTGTGTGTGTGTGTGTGGATCTGTGTGTGACTCACTTCTTGTTTTTGGTGGAGTAATAAGGAAACTCATAGTCAGGGCTTTTGTAAAGAGCTTATTGTCAGCTACTACATCCACACTCCTAATGGCCCAATCCATTTTGAGAAGAATAGCAGGAAATAGAAAGTGGTTGTGTAAGCTGATCAAGGTCTGCTGCCTTACTCAAAATGTAGATTCAGAAATTGTGGTAACCTTTCGGTGGTACTGTTGGTGGGCTTGCTTACACACTGATATAATGTGAATGGGTCTGTTAAATATTATTTATTAGACCATACAACAACCCAATATTAGGAGACTATGAGGAAACCCAAGTCTCTGGCTGATTATAATAACACACAGGCATGCACACACACACATGCACACACGAAATATAATGATAATAAACATAGTATTAACACTGTCTCTGTAGAACCTTCTATATATGGAAGGTGTCTAAGAATATGTGTTACAGTGCTGTACTTAAATACCGTTCTGATCTATTTCACTTTATAGTACTTTTTCTTTTCACTCTGTAAATTTCAGAGGGAAATATTGTAGTTTTTACTTACCTATGTGGTGCACAGTAGTGGTAAGCACTGTTACCTCAAGGCAAGAAAGTCCAAGGCTTGAATCAGGAACAAAGGGTTTAGAGGAATCCCTCTCTGTTGTTCTACCTGAGGTTTTACTCTCTCTCCTGTTAAACTGTTTTATTCTTATTCAAACTGACCGTCTAAGCATAGAGGGTGTGGTATGACATACAGACTGTGAAGGATTTATCATTTGTTGTGATTTGTGATTATGAGGCATATAAATAAAATTCACGACTTTCTGCGTGGTGTTTACATGTTGTCCTCCTAGGATAGTTTCAGACTTTTTTCAAGTCTATGTTTAAACAATACTGATATGCCTATATGTATACTGAAAGGGCTACTGGTCACTTTAATTGTTCAATTCACAGTCCTCGTGCTTTGTAAAGAGGGATTTATACTTTTTCCAAACTGCATGTCGGATAGCACCATTCCTGCAACTTTTCCCAAAACTGACGAACCTACATTCACACCCACTTTCATGCTGTGATGGGTCAGCTGTGCAGTGGTAAGAGAGGAACCAGGATTTGTACTTCCCTCTCTAACTTTCTTTTTTCCATTTGTTGAACAACTATTTGTGCCATTTTCAATGTGAACAACTGAGTGCAACACTATGAATGTCTTCCTGGAAAGACTGTCGATATTTGCCCTTATCCATGATTTTAAACTATATCACCCCTTCCCCCTCTCTATTAAACCGGCTTTTCACCCTGCCTTCCAGTTTGGCTGTTGGGAATGACTAAACACGTAACTTCCGAAGTCTTGAGAGCTATTTCTAAGAGACCATAAACCAGCCCTTGAAATACATTCTTATGTTAGCTAATATGAGGCTCTAGCAGTCTGTGTTAGACAAATCAAGTGTGGCTCTTCCAAAGTTATAATCTTTATATTATATAATTTCCTCTTTGTTTCAGCAGACATTGTTTTCTTTATCGAGCCACAGCAGAGTGGCATTAACATGAAGAGGGAATTTTGTGCTTAAAAAGGGCAACTTCGAAAGATATCTACTTGATTTGTGTAATTCAAGAATGAGGACTGTGGATATTGCCCCCATCACTTAAATTGAAATTGCATTAAGAATGGATCTTTTTGTACCTAGTATGAACAGGAGACACAGTTACAGCAAACAAAAAATATTTAAATGTACAAATGTGTCATGGCTGTTGGTAGGCACATTGGCAGGGAGGACACAAGTGTGTCCACACACAGGCAGGCTGGTGCAATGAAGTTACTTTAACAGAATAAAATGATGAAGATCAGGCTTACAGGCAGGTAACAGACAAAAGGTAACTAAATACAGGTAGCATACAAGGTAACAGAAAAAAGAGCCCACAGAATGAACAAAGGGAAACACACTGAGCATGAGCAAACAACCTAGCAACTTACAGGGGAAAAAGGGCTGGTATAAATACAGAGAAGAAAATGAGTGGAATGAGGTACAGATGTGTAGGTAGGTGGGGAAGTTCCAGTGACTGGAAACGCGAAACAGGTGAGCATGTGGATCTGGGAGCAGGAGGAAGTCTGAGGACATCTGGTGGGCAGGTGGAGTATGAAGGAATCATGTCACATATGGGCATTTAAAAAAAATTTAAGACAGGCTCTAAAAAAATGTGAATCTTTTAAATGGCAACTGTAAGTAGGTCATAAAATACACACACACACACACACACACACACACACACACACACACACACACACACACACACACACACACACACACACACACACACACACACACACACACACACACACACACACACACACACACGGCAATTTGGGGTTCAGTATCTTGCCCAAGGACACTTTGACATGCAGACTGGAGGAGCCGGGGATCAAACCAGTGTCCCTCTGGTTAGTGGACGACCCACTCTACCTCCTTCATAAAGGGGCTTCATAATTAATTTACTCTCAATAGGGCTAAAGGTGCTCCACTAACCAGTGAAAACCACTTACACATGAAAATCAGTTTATTAATAATCGGGATTACATCTCAGTCTGTGAACACAGGTGTATATTTTTTTCTGTTCTCTAGAGGAGCTTTGTCAACTCTGAGAAAATAACCCTGATGATGTCATAGTGATACCATCAGGGTCATTTTGGCTTGGGGTTGGAGAGTACAAATTTTTAACACACATAAAGCCTCTATTAGAAAACTGGGGGCAGGGAGTTTTAAACACTTGGGCACTGACTAGGCAAAGAGGGTGTAACAAACGCTATCAAAATGTGGAATAAAGATGAAGGCATCTCCACACATCAGCCAACTAAAGCTCAAACTGGTCTCTAAACAGATGGAAAAACTGAGGCAGCATCTGGAAGGGTGAGGTCTGGAGCACACAGTAGGAACTTTTAATAGGGTACAACAACGAATGTTTCAACGTATAGCATGCTCTATCACAGTAAAAATAGGCTGTGGTGGTGTAAATGTCTAAAGTACCTGCGTCCAGCTAATAGCTGTTTTTCAAAGGATAGACAGGTTCTGGGCATCACGGGGAAGTTAAGATCCAGTGTTTTTTTAGAGCTTGGTCCATACTAGAGACTAAAAGTCAGGATATCTCAGTGTCTTCTGCTTCAATTTTGATCTTTCTTTTTTTTAAAAATCTGTCTCTCACAAGTCCCTCAACTTTATGGAAGGGCAATACTCACTAAAGTATTTCTCTAATACTCAAAGCCATTTTGACGATAATATTTCTTCAAAAGTTTACAGCTGAGAGAGGGCAGAGTTAATGACTCTGAAGTCTGGCTTTTTTAGTTTGATTTATTTTTTACTGACACCCAAACCTTTTGCCTCAGATACATGTAGTTTCTGTGTTACCAGAATCTAGTATTACTTTAACTACAACTTTAGCTATAGTAGTTTGAATTTCAGTGCACACCACCTCCCCACTTTCTTTATTGCTATTCATTCATTAATTCATTCATTTAATCATTCATTGCCTAGAATCAAAAACCGGCATTTAATCTCTGGTCTGATTGCTGATTGTGTTTTGAATCTGTATCTGTTCTATAAAGCCAACAGGCATGGCATCTTCATAGATTTCTTGAGAGTTTACAGGAGATGAGAAAAATGTTAACACCAAGAGCAATTGAAGTTAATGTTGTTGGTTTCAAAGTCCGGTGAATCACAAGGTCTCTTTTTCCTGTTGCACCCTCTTTTTCTGCTGACCATAGCAGGTGCCCTGGAATTCACCCTACACACAAACACATAATTCTTGGAGTCCCTCTCTCTCACATATGCCGAGATCTAGTCATCATACTAAAGTTTGAAGGGAGAAATGGCCAGTAACAGGATCCATGCTGCTTTACCTGAACCTCCCACTCAAAGGGAAGAGGTCAACAAAGAAGAGGAGAAAGCTTTTGGGAATATATTCACAGAGTTAGAATCTGTGGACCTGCCCCTAGGAACCACCTTAAGGTAAAATCATTCAGAACACAATTTTTTTAAAATTTCATCTGCTGGCCACCATTGATGGTGGAGTCATTAATGTGATTTACAAAGTGAGCGAAGTAAAATGTAGCTTGATCTTAATATTCACATCAAGAATCAAGAGATGCCTTTATGAGCATCTATGAACAAACTTGCTTATATTGTATTAGCTTAAAATGCCAAAGGTGTAATTGAACTTTTAGCGCAATGTACTTTACACTATAAACATAGAAAGAAATTAGCTTTATGAGCAGCAAAGTGTATTGTTTTGCCCCAGGTATCGCATGTCAGGCTTCAACCAACTGACTGCTTGAGATTGCTGGGGCCATGTGTAGTCTGATATAAAAATCTGCAGACACTCGGGGCTGAAAGAAATATCACTGCCTCCTCTACTTTTTTTTTGTGACATTACTCTATAAATCTATATTTGGATTTTTATTTAGGGTGAGTGCATTAATAATAGAAAATAATAAAATAAAAAAGCAATTCATACAAAATTTGTAGTTATTTTGTTATTCTGGAAAACATGATAACCAAATTAATTTTAATATTTTACTTGCTAGATTGATATAAATTCTGCAGTTCAACAATGCAGCCAGCAGTCAACAACCGATATTGGTTTTCCACGATGTCCACAGTATATTTGGGTTTAAGTCTGGGAATGTGCAATTCTCTCGCTGTGATCCAATTTATTGTAACGTACGGGATGTGTGGAAACAAAGCTGGTCATTGAATTCATTACGGCTGTATTGCGCCCCCCACAGACCAAATACTTACCTGTACACCGCTGCAGCGATAGCCACAATACACACATAACAATCATGGCGGAGAATGAAACCCTGGAGTGTGTAACGGAGCACGAGCGGATTTTACAGGAAATTGAGAGCACCGACACGGCTTGTGTCGGCCCCACTCTTCGGTAAGAATATGTACCTTCTTAAAGAGCACTTACCAATCATAATGTCTGTATGTTTGGTTGCGTCACCTAAACTATCAAACCTTTTGTTCATGAGCTAGCTTAGCTAACCTAGCCACCGGCAGGCTAACGTTAGCAACTTTTGCCAACGGGCTATATAGTGTTGAAATGAGGTATGAGCCTAGCTGGCTTGCTATCTTACAGGCTAGGAGTGACCAGTGTTTCCGTCAGTTTAACACAGCTGCAGTACAACCAAGCTTGTATTGGATTTTCCAGGTTCTGTGTACTGATGGGCGGCTGGTGACCTGTCAAAAATATAAACATCATTTGTGGGTGTGGCTGTAGGACTTAACAGCTTGCTCATGTTAACTATTGGTGCTAACCCTTTCGGCAAGTTGTGCAGCAACATTAGAAAGTTAACGCTACTGACATTCCGCTACAACATGGTTGGATGAGTCTGGTGATGTGATGTGATGTGATGTGATGTGTTGTGGTTGCCAAAGAGCTTGATGACGGTGAAATGGGATGTTGAATTGCTCAAACTAATGTTGTCTAGCATGCTGCAATGGTTATAGCAGGTAGCTACCAAGCTAGCTTCCAAGGCCATAGTGAATTACATTAGTTTGACAAATTAGTCTTTATAAATTGACTTCAGCTTCAGATGAATACATCCACCTCTCACACAAATCCTGTTGTGTGGTCTTTCAGTATAGCTGGGGAAACCAGTAAATTTACGGTTTAAAGGTACTTATCTCTGGAAGCTTTTTACATCTCAGTGAGTCTTTTAAGATGTTATCAACTGTCATTCTTTTAACAACATAGGTGATTTAGGTCAGTTGTTATAAAATGTCAGTTATGCCTTTTGCCTGGTCATTGGCCCCTTAACAATTTTGGACTGTTCATTCGTAATTTGAGTACAGAAAGAATCTGTACCTTGGGTCAGAGTCTCAGGGAATGAAATGCCAACCACGCCTTCTCAGTTGTCAAAAAAAAAGAAGAAGCAAAAAACAGAAAAAGCTCCTGGCTTCTGAACTTGGTATAAGCAACTCACCTGATGATAGTGAAGACTGAAGAGGGCTGTTTCTGGGAGTTGTGTTTTTGACTGCCTGCATACCTGAAGGTAAGAATCTCCTCAAATAGTGTCATGATAACCTTAAATGGCTTATATGATAACATTGCAAGCCTGTGACTATTATTCAGACGGATAAGGTTGAGTTGTTTTGATTTAGCGATGCTAGCCATCACAATTTGGATGTAACGTTAGGTGTTAACATTATTTCCATGGAATCTAACGTTAGCTAGCGTATTTGTTTTTTCCAAATTCCAATGGTATAATGCTACTAATGTTAGGGCTCTGGGGCTACTCGTTTAACGTTACTAATGTTACCATTTTACCAACAATTATAACATAAGTTGAGCTCCTCAGCCAAAGTGCCAACTTAACGTTTAAGTTCCCATATCGTAAAAATGGGTTTCGATTGTGTATTGTGTTTTTTATAAACTCTGAGGTGTAGAAATAAAAACTGTGAAGATATGAAGTCGCTTACTAGTGCCATTCCTATGTCTACAATTGAGTAAGAATTTAATACGGTTTTCGACATAGAACCTGGATAAACAACAATCACTGAACCAAAATTTTCATAGATGTCCCCCTCACTGCCCGCTGCTTCGCAGGTGAGCTAGAGTGTAGCTTTATTGCTGAAAATTGACCTTCAAAAGTGCATTATCTTTTCTGCATTGCAGCATTCGAATCACTTCACAGCCTTCCAGAAGAGGGGAAATATTGCAAACAGGTGGAGGGTTTTTTTTTTTGGAGACTTGTCTTGATCTGTCCTGAGTCAGTCTTTTTGAGTGTGTACAGAACATTTTACACCTTAGCGATTACAGAATCAGGGGCCATACAACGCCTGAGTAGTAGCCAAGTTAATATTGAAGAAAGGATCCCTTCCAACAATCCAGGAACCTTCCCCAAGAAATTGAAACGGTGAGTAATATCGTTAGTCCCGGGCCAAGAGGACTAGATATTGTTTGAAAATCGGCGTGTGTGTGTGCTGATCAGCACAGAGCTGGGTGAGCAGTATAAACTGTGAACGTAGCTGTACATGTATATTATGATCCACATTTTGCAATAAAAATCAGATCCCAAGCCGCCTTTTGAGTTGATCTTTGCTTAGGCAGTAGGAGCATTTGCGGATGAATAGTGTGCGATTACTTCCGCCTGTTTGCGTACAATTTTACTACTTAAGAGTCAGTTTTTTGTGTGTACTTAATGCAAGTTAGTGTGCTTGCTTACACCAGCTATAGTGCTGGCTGTTCTAGGCAGTTGTGTTCACTTCCTCCCTTGTTGGACTACCACATGTATAAAAAGAAGAAGTAGTAATAGATGAAGTTATAAAAAAGTTTTGTCTGATACTTTTGTATCTTGGGGTTGGTGGTATGACTGACTGACTTCTCACATATTGGAAGGTAGAATGATAACGCATATTGTTTGTAACCCAGAGGCAACTGTAGGCTGGCTGAAGCTGGCTTCCTGTTCGGGCAGGAAGCAGGAAGACAGTGATCTATTTGTTTCAACAACCACCTGCTTTCAATTATTAATAGCAGGAAAGAGGAAGCTCATATGGTAGCATGGAGACTGAGAATTACTGGGCTGCATGGAGGCGCTTGTGTCCACTTTGCATGTGCTGTGCTGATCATTATATCAGGCCTAGTGCTTCAGTTCTTTGAGGAGTTCTACAGGGATCAGTTATTTATCAAAAAAATAAAACATCATCTTTCTATTGTAAGGATTTGCTGCTTTTGGTGTCATATCTGTATAAACTGAATATCTTGGGGTTTTTGGACAGTTAGAGCAAATTGAAGCAATTTGAAATTGTTTTCACATTTTGTAGATTAAATGAACTTTGAATAAGCAAAAATAGATTTATCAATTGTAATAATTCTTTGTAACCCTAAAGGGGTTGGGAATGAGAGAAAGCTCCTTCCCTTACAGCTCTAAAACATAATCATCGCATTGAAATTGCTTATGGAAATATGGCCCACTAAAAAAAGTCATTGTTATTACTTGCATCAGATGTTACTGTTCACTTGTCGTCTTCATCAAACTCTTCTGCAAATTATATGAAAGTGAGGATGAACATTTTATGAAGTGAGGCAGATTCTGATTTGTTAAACAAATTGTCTCTGAATGTTGGCTGGTTTGTTGTTCCACAGAACATTGAGTCGAATGTAATATTTGTTTTTAGCATATTCTCGTCCATTTATTTTCCTGCATAATAAAACTACACAGGCTATAATAAGCCTATATATAAGTTTAAATAAATGTTTAACAAAAGAAGAGCCTTGCTTTAAGAGAACAGAACCTGTTTCATAGTTTTCTTTTGATGTTTTACTATAATATTTTCCTGTTATATTTTGCAAAATATATCTAGAGATAAGTGTCAGTGTGGATCTGCTCTGACTAGAAGCTTTATGAAAGACTTTAACAGTTTCTTTATATCTCCAGCATGAAGAAAAACAAAGATTAAAGCAACAGCAGTACTTCAAGCTTAGATTAAACTGCAAAATACCATGAAAAAAGACACTATGACAGAATGACGTGGGTGGGGTGTGTACCTGTCTGTACCCTGGGGCCCTATGCCATAATCCATTAAAACTGTTTGACTCACTGAGATTAATATTATTTTTTTTAACAATATTATTTTGTGAATTTTGACACCATAGCTATTACTGTTAAATACTGACATTGAGATGATGTTGTGTTGTCTATGAACATCGTTGTCGTTTAATCAAGTAAAAATTTAATCAAGCTTTAAAATGTTTTTCTCTGTCAACTCCTCTGCTGCTCACTCTGTCTTTCTGTATGTGTGTGTGTAATTAATTTTTACTAAATTAGAACTGGTCCCCAGTTAGAACCATGTTTCAGAAGGCTTCCCTACCTGACGCTGTTGGTTTGGTTGGGTTTCATTCTGTCATAAAACAACCTACACATAACATTTGATTGTAGTCGACACAATATTACTCATCATACAAATTCTACATGTTTACTAAAATATTAAATACATTTATCCATCTTTGCTCTTTCCATTTTGTTAAATAAAAAGTTTTAGACGTTTTCAAAAACTGTAAGAGATTGAGAGGATCTCAATTCTCACTGAATTTTTACCTTGCCGAGTATTACACCCATGCTGGTCTTTAGTACAGTCCAACACGTGTTATTAGTGTGAAAGTAAAATTTTAATGAATAATTTGTTTATCATTTATTCTTTGTTTAATCATTTATTCATTTGTTATAAGGGTCATTCCATGTCAGATCAACAGTAAATAATGTCATTGTACCCACCAATTACCGTGCAAAATTTTCAGCTTGTATCTTCCTTAGTTTCTGAGATATGGAGGCTTTAAAAAAGGGGTCATGGCCCTAATAAGTGTTGCTCAATAAAAAATTGCAAAGTCGTTACTTTTGAACTATTCATGCTTTTTGCTATGCTATTAGACGTCTTTAACTTCTACAATGGTTGGCCTGCTGTTGTGTATTTTTAATAATGTCCTGCTGAAAATTGTATTAAAAAGATTATTTTGTGCTTTGGAGCCCACTAAATCTTCACACTGAACTACATCAGATCTTTTAATTTTTTATATATAATACTCAGTACTTACAATACTTTCTTAGCAACTAAGTGCATGTCTGAAATAAATTAAATTTTCTGATTTATGAGGCATTAAAAATGAAAAAAGTTATTTCACACCTATATTTCAAGTGCATATTGCCCATGTATGACAAAGCCTACCATAAACACGATAACACTGGAAATAGCATGTTTTAATTAGTAAATGCACAAAGTATGAAATTGGTAACTTGAACCAAACTGTATATATTAAGGTATCAAACAGCTGCTCTGCCTTCGTTTTTGTTTGTTTTTCCTTATGGCTGAATCTGTTGCTTCGATGAGGTCAACTATTGGTAAGTGTTGTGCTGTAATGGCAGAGTTTAATCCTTTGGCTGGGACATCTTTCTCTCGTTGGGTCAGTTCCCTTTTTGACAGGTTCATAACCCATCTGTTGTATGTTTCATCCTGTGTGGAATTATCATTCCTTTGCCTCCATGTAAGTTCTTTTTTTCTGGTGTTGCTGGCTCATGACTACAAGATTTTGAAGTCTGTGTCTGTCTTTCCGTTCACTTGGCGTGTTGAGATAGTTGTGCCCTCTCAATGAAATCAGTGACCTAGACTGCACTAGGCTGATGTAATGTCATTTTTCTGGAGTAGATGGACAGCCTTTTTATTCAAACCTTCAATGGTGAGATGGACCTATCTCTCTCTCTCATTCAATAGCTGGTTCTGTGCCTTCTCTAGGATTATTCCAGGTCTGTGGCCCTTAACTGTGGAACCTAGATGTAGGCTGTTTGGTATGAGTCTGTGTTGTTGGCATCTCAGGTTGAACCATAGGTAGTTTCTGTAGTCTGCAGTTTTTCTGGCTGTCCTTTCATACGTACGATTCTTGTGTCCATCCCAAAGTGCTAAATAAGATGTTTGTGAAGATTCTCAGTCATCCAGGTTATGGCTATCCAATAAGAGTTGAATCAAGTGCAACTGGACTTGTAGATCTTGAAACGTTTCACCTTTCATCCAAGAGGCTTCTTCAGTTCTGACTGACTGGTGGGGACTCCCCATTGTTTAACCTCTGTGCAAACATTATCAAACCTCTGTGGGGTTGTTATCAATGGCCTTCACATTCAGTGGCAAAGATAAGGTATGCTGGTCCTGAAGCTCTGCCCACATGCACCAGGGCTTCAGGACAGACAATGAATAATCTGGCGCAACCAATCATCTCAAAACAAAAAGACAATTAATTCAAATATTGGAGCGAAACCACCAAATTACAAAGTAAATTAGAATTCTATTTAATTGTAAACAGAGAGAGAGAGGTTTTCTTTGGGAAAAAAAAACTCTCTCTCTCTTTTCCTGAGTTTATCCAGTATGCCCTATCTATGTGGGGGAGAAACTGGGGAGAAAGTGTGCAGTATTAGCTGCAAAATATTTTGACTGTTGTGATGCACTAAAAGAAACAAGCTCCGTAGTAAGTGTTTGTGAGTGATTATATCTGTAGGTATTACAGCTTCCCATGTTATTCTATCTATTAGACTCATTCGTTCAACATGTTATGGACAACTTTTCTGTTCTGTATGGTCATGAGTTGAATTGAATATAATTGTTATTTAATGCCTTTTATCATATTTGATATGATGGCTGATATTTGCATATTATTGTATATTTATTGCTAATCATCTGTCAATGTTAATATTTTTCTGTACTGCTTTGCTATTGTAGGTTTCTGATCTATCAAGCCAATAAAGCCTATTTGAATCTGAGAGAGAGAAAGAGAGAGAGAGAGAGAAGCTGTGTCACACAGTTCAGTGTCTGCATCCTTCAAGGCTACATTTTTGAACACATCATGATTGTGTCACAGTGGTGTGACAAGGCTGTCCCATTTTGAAGGCTCCTTAAAATGCGACCGTAAAATTTGGCCTTCTTTTCCTGGGCCGTGAAGGATCTAATGGGTGGATCCTTCACAGCCCAACCTATCCCAAGATTCATTGCACACTGGTAATTTTTTTCCAAAAGAAAACCAGGTGCATGAAATTAACAACAACAACAGCGACCAAGGAGTACACTTTTTAATGTAAGTGTTGAGTTTCAGCTCACTTGAATAGCTAACGATACAAATGTTTAAAAAAAAACAAGGGGCCTTTAAAACCTCAAAATAATAGGCTAAATTATGTGAAGTTAGTGATGTTAACTGGCATTGGAGCTGCTGCACTTACTGCAGATTGGCTGGCGGGATCCGACCTAAGTTACAGCCATTTAAAGTAAAGCCTTTAAAGCCTTCACTTTCAAACTTAAGTGATTCAAAGGTTGACTTACAGTATATCTTACAGAGATTCTGGCGATTTTATAGATAATATATACTTCGTATTACCTCCATTAATGGACAAGGGTGAACAAATTTAGACAGGTTGTGAACCCTGCTTGGGTTTAGACAATTGAATATTACTTTCAAAGTCCAGTACAAACGTTGGGATCGATTGCATGGCTAACCTGATCTTGGTTATTTTAATACTTAAGGCGCTTTTGATTAGTGATGTGAAGCAAAACTTACTCTACATTTTGTCATGTTTTAGGGAGCAAAGAGCATACTGCTCAATTTATAAAATGGAGGGGGGGAAATGATAATCTATACACCAGGGCCAAAAATTCGGCCACTGTAGCTCGGAGATAAGGCAACAATAGCCCATTTGCAATATCTATGTTTGACCATCCTTTACTTAAGGTTAAAGTTAAATTAGCCCTCATCCTATACAAAGCCCATAATAATAAGGCAACCAGTAGATGGGGTCATACCCTTTTTACCTCCACCAAAGAGGCTATGTTTTCACCCGTGTCTGTTTGTTGGTTTTGTTATCTCCGCCAAGGAAGTTACGTTTTAACCAATGACATTTTGTTTGTTTATTTACCAGCAGGATTATGCAAGAAGCACTGAACCGATTTTCAACACACTTGGTGGAGGGATAGGGAATGGGCCAGGGAAGAACCCCTTTAAATTTTGGTGTTGATCAGGTTAAAGGGGTGGCTGTGGCTTAGGAGGTAGAATGGGTTTTTCCATTAAACGGAAGGTCAGTGGTTCAAACCCTGGCTCCTCCAGTCTGCATGTCGAAGTGTCCTTGGGTGGGATATCAAACCCTAAATTTTTTTTTTCTCTGCCATTTTCATCATTTTCATTAGACCTTGGCAGAGATATGTGCTCTACTGAGTGCCATACTAGTTCTTATTTGTGTTTTTTGGTAGTGAAGTCACAGGGATGGTAGCTGTGACCCCCCCCCTATTGAATGTTACTTTAGAGACATGACCAGAGTGCCCCTCTATCATTTAAGGAATATTTCCAGAGTCAGACCGTTTCTGTCCCTGGCAGACACAGAAAATTTAATACATGCTTTTATTTTCGGCAAACTGGACTATCGCAATGCTGTTTTGTCTGGTGTGTCTGATAAAACTATTGGTCAGACAGCTTGTGCAGCTTGTACAGCTTTTAGCTTTTATTGCTTTTTAATCACTGAATGGTTTTGCCCCGTCCTTTCTGTCCAACATGGTTAAGACATATGTATGTGCTATGCCCCTTAGATCACCTGACAAACCTCTTGATTGTTCTTAAAGTCACAACTAAAAGGCATGGAGAAACATCCTTTGTTAATTACACCCCCAAACTCTAAAAACATCTGCTTTAGATCTCAGTGGCTCTAAATCTGTTGACACTTTCAAACAAAATCTTACGATACATTTTGTGACAACTGCTTTCTCTTGAAATTTCTTTTCTTTAACGTGATTGTTTGTTATCCTGCTGTTTTGATTCAATTTTATTTTATATTGCTTTTTCTTGAGGTGTTTTTCACCTGATGGCTGTTTTTATCTTGTTTTATCCTGTTTTAATTCAACTTTATTTTATTTCATTGTTTTTATTGCTTTATCATAAATGTTATGGTTATCTGCTTTTTATGTTAAGCACTTTCTGTTGCATTTTTATGCATGAATTTAGCTGTATAAATTGTAGAGGCAATCCTATGAGTCAAACTTGCCTTGAGGCTCCAGGTATGATGTACGCAGTTAGACATGCTCCAAATTGTAGTCCAAACAAAGAACAAAGAGATGGGATTTAGAAAAATAAACAATATTAATTTTGAAATCAAAGTATATTCTGTCACAACAGTGGCTTTCTATAAACAAACAAAAAGGTTCTATAATCCTTTTAAAATAGGCCGAAAATCTGACAGACAAAAACTGTATGGTACCGCTCTACCTGGGGCCCTCCTGAGCTCTGATTACTTCCCATGACATAGTGGTAAAATGGAAACATTGGGAAAAAAGGGCGTAGACCCAGGCAAGATTCCATATTCAAGTTTCACAATATATTAATAAACCTGTTTGCTAAACACAAAGTACAAAGAAGTTAACAAACTGAATATGTATTGGGCCAATAAAGATATAATTTTCACAATATTTTGAGATGAGGAATTTGGCTCCTACATGCTGCAGTTGTTCTTGTGGGCAAACAAAACAATTACAACTTTCAGAATATAAGGAGCCAAGATTCCAAAAGAATGTCAATTCCAAAACTTCCAAAAAGAAGTCCATCAAAAAGTTAAAAAGTCCAAAATCACAATCTAAAAACAATACAAAACTCTTCCATCTTCAAGTTATCAGTAAAGGTGTTTTAATGTTTGCATCAGGAAACGGTGTTTTGGGCATGGTTAAACAGTATTATGTAGGGGCTTCCAGCCACAGACACAACTTTGAGATATGTCTGTGAAGAGTGGTAGTCTGGGTTTTCACTTGAACTTGTCTAACCATTCCTCTGGAGTGAGGCATGGTTTGTATGACCCACCCCAGGATCCAGGAGATGCGGGAGGCAGTATCATAGATGATGAGAACAATATCCCCAGTGACAAAGTTACTCCTCTTCTGTATCCATTTTTGACATTTTTGTAACTTAGACAGGCAGGTAAACATTGACATCCGCTTTGACACGAGAAGGAGGTGGTGCCCTTGCCGAGGCCCCGCACAACTCGTCTAGTGAGCATATAGGCCTGCCTGGCTCGGGTGCGTGCACAGATGCAGTGATGGCAGGGAGAGTGCAGGTAGGGAGAGTCCGACCTAGCCAGTGAAGAAGAAAAAGTACTACTTTCTGAATGATCATCATGCACTCGCACGAATGCGACCACTGAATGCAAGTCTGGAGGCCTACACCAGCCCTCCTCGTCCTAATTGCCTCCACATCTGAGGACACACCAAGGCCATGTGCAGCAGTGGATGACCAGGAGGAAGTGAAGGAAAGCCAGCCAGTGGAAAGAGAGAGATAGAGAAACAAAGAGAAAATAGAGAGAGAGAGACGATGAGTTTCTGTAGCTCACTAAAGAAGACATGAGGTTGCAGAGAGGCAGAGGAGAGGAGAGCACAGGAGAGCGAAGAGAGGGGAAAGGATGGACGGGAGTCCTCTATTTGAGAAATTAGTTGAAAAAAATTAATGTATTACAGTATGTGTTAAATTCATTGTTTATTTAATTCCCAGCTATCTTAACAACTATTTACAACATAAAATACACAAGACCTTGAATAATGAGATGTCTGCAGGTCCTTAAGGTCTTAAATTCTAAATATATATTATAAATTAGTGTATAAGGGTTTGTGTATTTTTGTTCAGCTGAACAGGGAGTCCACGATGGTGCTGCTGGACCTGGATGAGATGACACAATCAAGACCCTGGTATCTTCTGTCAGGAGGACATCATCTGGGATGGTTTCCAAAGTGTGTTTGGGATGCATCTCTCAACCGTGCACAACATTGTCAATAAACTGGGATTGTAGGGCTGAGTCAATCGACGGCTGCCATGTCACCAAGATGTTTTCAGAAAGATGCAAAAAACAGCTTCACAATGTTATGTTGTCAAAAGAAACCTTTCCATAAATTATTTCAAAAGGAAAAACTTCTACAAAACATTTTTAATAAGTAGGAATTATAGGAGGGTAAAGTGAACTCCTTTACAGTGGGCTGTGGCGGAGCACTGGTGAGTCATGGACTGATCCAGGCCAGCCCACATAGGTGTCAATTAAGTGGCCCTGGTAGTCAAATCAGTTTGCAGGATGATGGAAGGGAATGGTTTCCTGTTCCTGTGGCACTGACCACCAGGGCTTAATGGTGGCTTAATGCAGAAATGGAAGCTGTCAATTGCTGCAGCTGCTTTCATAAAGGCTCTGTGTCTTACCAGCCCTACAAACCCACATACTTAAGGTAAATGACCACCACCTCTTCAGTGACTCTGTGAACAATGCGGTGAACAGTGAAACGAGACATTCCAAACACTCTGGAGACCACCCTGTATGATGCCCCACTTGCCAGCCATTAGAGAAACACCATGGTCTCAATTGTGGCACCCCATCTGTGTCTCCATTCCTGGTTGAGAACGTCCAGTAGCACTGCCAGGGCTGCCCTGCTCAGCCAAAAATTAGGCCGTGTGTCTTGCTGGTTAAAAAGCCTGCCCAGCACAGGACCGCTTAAGTTTATCCCACAGTAAAGGGGTCTGGTCTGGTTTAGGGAAAAAAGGAGAAGAAAAACTGTTAAGTAAACAATAGCTCGATATATAGCGTGAAGAACTTAGATAGTTAAGTCTTAAAGCCTGTCTGTCTATCAAACTGTCTGTCTATCAACCTAAAGATGGGTGACAAATTAAAGGTAAAGTGGAATAAATGGATAGAGAAACACAAATGCAGATGCTTCCCATTGGTGCTCTGCATAGTACAAATAAGCTATTAACATCCAGTTTGGCTCTGTGGCATGTATAAAAATGCTCAGCAGGCCAAGTTGATACTGGACTGGTCTACAGAGGTGGAAAAAAGTGATATTGCCAGATGAGTCATCCTTCACCATATTCTCGACAAATTGGCAAGTGCATGTGTAGCATACACCAAGAGAATGGTACAGGCCTGAATGCTTGACCCCTACAGTGAAGGTATCCAGTAGCTCTGTTATACTGTGTGGGGCATTTTGCTGGCATGGCTTGGGTTTACTTGTCCCCTTAGAGGAAAGGGTCACTGCAATCAGCACAAAGTTCTTCAGAGTGATCCTATGATGAAACATTTCTGTCCTAATAGGAGTCGTTTCTTCCAGGATGACAGTGCCCCCATCCAGAGGGCACAAGAGGTCACTGAATGGTTTGATAAATGTAAAAATTATGTCAATCATATGCTATGGCCTTTGCAGTCACAAAATCTATACCCAATTGAAGACCTATGGGAGATTTTGGACTGACGCGTTAGACAGCGCTCTCCACCACTGTCATCAATACACCAAATGAGGGAATATCTTTTGGAAGAATGATGTTCCATCCCTCCAGTAGAGTTACAGAGACCTGACATTGACGCTGTTCTGTCGGCATGCGTTGGTCCAACACCTTAACAAGACACTTTATGTTGGTTTTTACTTTAAATTGTCACCCGACTGTATCTTCTCAACCTATTTTTTTCTTTTAACTGATTAATCACAAAACCATTTTTCAGTGGTGGAAGTAGTTTTCAGATCTAATACATAAGTGAAAAGTACTATCACAACCATGTGAAAATACTTCACTACAAACAATAGTCCTGCAATCAAAAACTTATTTAAGTAAAAATATGTAAGAATTTGAAACTGTCCCTGTGAGTGTCTTACTATGATATGTTATTAGAGTAATATTACTGCTGCATTACTGATGCATAAAATGGAAATACTAAAGTAAAAATACAAGTACCTTAAATTTGAACCTGAGTACAGTACATAAGTACATGTACTTAGTTACTTTCTACCACTGGTTATTTTAAATATGAAATTATATTGTCAAAGTTAAATGACATTAGCCATACAATAACTAACTGTTTTAAACTAGTTAATGATAACATTATTGTAAGTATACAGCTTAACCAATTTATTTTACTTGGCCATGGTCCTCTCTCAGCCTGAGATATATCATGCTCCAACTCCTCTAATAAAGGATTAAAAAAAAAAAAAAAAATCTGGCTCCATCTTATAGCTGTGTCCCAATGGTCAACTGCAGCTGTCAAAGTTGCTAGATGACAGGAGCAAATAGGAAATCCTCAATAGACCCGACCGTCTCATTTTGCTTCGGGCTTTGCGGTCTACAACGGTTACGAAGGTCACACCTCAGGGGTGTGGCCCCTGAATTTTGACACAGCTAGAGAGAGAAGAGGAGAGAAGAAGTGCTCAGTGCGTCAGGGGAGTTCCCCCAGTGGTCACCTTACCCAGACCTATCTATAAGCTTTATCAAAGACGAAAGTTTTAACCCTAATCTTAAATGTAGAGAGGGTGTCTGCCTCCTGGACCCAAACTTGGATCTTGTTCCATGGGAGAGGAGCTTAATAGCTGAAGGCTCTGCCTCCCATTCTCTACTCTTGGAAACTCTAGGAACCACAAGTAAGCCTTTATTTGGAGAGCAAAGTTTTATATTGGGATAATAGGGTACAATGAGATACGATGGAGCTTGGTCATTAAGGGCTTTGTATGTAAGGAGAGAGGTTTTGAATTCTATTCTGGATTTTACAGGGAGCCACTGTAAAGAAGCTAACACAGGAGAAATATGATCCTTTCAGTACCCATGCTGCACCATTTTGGATCAACTCGAGGCTTTTCACAGAATTATTGGGACATTTTCATGGTATTGCAGAGCTGGAAGAGGGCTGTCCTTGAGACTTGTTTTATGTGTGAGGCAAAGGACATGTCCTGGTCAAAAATGACTCCAGGGTTCATCACAGTAGAACTGAAGTAATAAGTTCAGGGCCAAGTGCAATATCTTTAGTTTTGTCTGACTTTAGAAGTAAAAAATTAAGGGTCATCCAGGCCTTTTACTACCTGATTAGTTTCATCTGGTTTCATAGATAAATACAACAGCTGATAAATACAGCTTGTTAATTTTAGTGTAGATTTTGTCAGTGACATTTTTTGGCTCATTTTTGTCATGCATCTAAAATTTTTATGTCTTTTGAGCTTTTGATACTTGTCGTGATCTTAATTGATTACCATGATGACAGGTGTTGCTTTCATTTGTTGCGAGCTAAGTGGAAAGGGCAGAGTTAACTTGTACACACACAGTGTCCATGTGACTCTGCTCTGCAACAGGCTGACTCTCCAAACTCTGGCCGTTTGAACAGAGCTGCTCCTCGTTCCTGTTCAACTAAGATTACCACAGCTACCTGTTCTTTCCATTACTGAGCAGCAACAGATTCAGAAGCTGGAATCACTCACTTCAGCTGTTTTCACATATGAACTCCAGACAATGTCTGGATAATCAGGTCCGGAGATTGCCCGGAGTTGCTTTTTCACACATGTAGCAAACAGGAGGTTGTCCGTGTGAGACGTGTTCACAGCCACTGGAAAAACTCTGTTTGGTTTAGGCGAGGGGTGGCGCCTGGGTAGAGTGTACAGGAGGCCTGATAGTAATGTCATCAACATGCCAACTCACTCACTGTGAATTCTCCGGATAATGACCTGGTCTTTTCACACATCGGCTCACTTGGACATTTCAGGGACTTTGTACTAGGGAGCTGGCAGGGTAAATTCTGTCTAATGTCCGGTTCAACTGATTCAACTGTTGGCGTTCAAACATACAGCTCCTCTTGGTAGTGTCTAGAAAAGCTCAGGGTTGCAGTGCATGTGTGAAAGCAGCTTTTTACTAAAATGTTGTTCATTATCTTGGCTTAGCTGAAGAGGAGCAGATAAAATGTTGGGTAACATAAACGCAGTAATATTTCTTTAGCGAACATTTAAAGGGGAATTTTAGATGTTTGACTGTCGACATTAAACCTGGAACTTACTCATTCCTTCTGATAGCAACATGAAAGACAGCCCACTGAATATATTAACATTAGCAGTACACATATTGACAGAACTTGATAATGTTACATTAGCTTACATTTTTAATAAATGTCAGCATGCTGCCTGCATGTTTACTTTGCACCAGCTATTTTGTTGCTTCCTCTTGTCTGTTACTTGGTGGATTGTAAATTAATTTACCCCATAAATCTGTTTCATATATCAGATAACATAACTGACAGACACAGAACATTACTGAATGCAAGTTGCTTCTTATTAATGGTATTGCGACAGGTCAGGTGGCTAAATCAACATCTGAACAACATTTACTCATTTTATCCAAAGTGACTTACAAGTGAGGGACAACACTTAAGTTTCAGTACAGTAGGAGACCTTTAAGTAAGCACTAAGTGCTAGATCTGTTCAAAAGACAAAGTGCAAGGAGATCAGGCAGACAAGTGCACTAAAAGCGCACAGTAATTGCTATTGAGGCATGTTAGGGTGTTAGAGGTGTTAGGAAAGGAGGTGCTCTCGGATGGGGTGAGTCTTCAAGAGATTCTTGAAGATATAGAGGGACGCCACTGCTCTGATAGCATTTGGTAGTCTTGACTGAGATTGCCTTGTGTGCAGAGATGACAATGCCAGTCAAGACTATCCTTGGAGGAATGCACTGTCCAAGAAGGTGCATAAGCCTGTATGATTGAGGTCAAGTAGATGGGTATAGACCCAGAAGTCACTCTGTAGGCAAGCATTGGTGACTTGAATTTGATATGGGCGGCCATGGGTAGCAAGTGGAGGTAAATGAGCAGCAGGCATGTATCCTTTTAGGCTGATTGAAAACCAGACTTGCTGCTGCATTCTGGGCCATCTGTAAGGGTTTCACTGCATGAAGGGAGGCCTGTTGGTAGGGCATTGCAGTAGTCGTAGTCAGGTAAGGCCTGGTTTTTCTTTTGTTTTATAGTGCAAAGTGGAACAAACGTCAGAGAAGGATAACTGGCCATCGAACATGACACCGAAGTTTCAGGCGACCTTGGTTGGGGTGAGAGATAAAGAGGCAGCTTTGATGTTGATATTGTGATTGAGAGATTGATTGGCCATGATGACCAAGAGTCTTAAAGAGGATTAGTTGAAGATTGCATTCCTTCATCCATGTGGATATGTATGAGAGACATGCTGAAATCAGCGCAGAGACCGTGGTATCATCTGGCCCGGAATGATAGGTATAATTGGGTGTCCTCTGTGTAGCAGTGATACGAGAAGCCTTGCGAGCAGATAATTGAACCCAAGAAGACAGAACATTACTGAATGCAAGATGCGGTGGTGGTGTATATTGCGAAGTGAAGGCCCCAGCACCGAGCCCTGGGGCAGCCCTGTGGGGAGGGGATGGGGTAAGGACATATGTCCTTGCCATGAAACATTGAAGGAATGCCCAGTGAGATAGGATTCAGATCAAGAAAGTAATTTGTCCGAGATACCCATATCAGAGTTAGGATGCGATGGTTCACTGTGTCAAAGGCTGCTAATAGGTCCAGCAAGGTCCAGCAAGATCTAGCAAGGACCAAGGACTAAGATGCAGCTCTGGCTGCCCTCAGGGCTTCTGTCACAGACAACAGAGCTGTTTCAGTGGAGTGGCTGGTCTTAAGCCCAACTCATTTGGATCAAGGAGGGCATTGAGAGGAATTTTGAGACGTTCTCGAAAACTGCCCTTTTCGATAGCCTTAGATAAGAATGGAAGTAAGGAAACTAGTCAATCGTTCTCAAATAGAGTAGGGTCAAATGAAAGCTTTTTGAGCGGAGGTGTTACCCGAGGCTGTTTGAATGTGGTTAAAAATGTTCTCGAAGCCAGTGAAGCATTTATCAGATGTGATTGCTGGCACAATAGCTCGACGCATGGCTTGGAAGAGGTTGGTGGGAATGGGTTTCACCACATATGCTGTAGGACAGCTACCAGTCAGGAGTTTTGATACCTCACTCTTATTAAGAGGGGTGAATGAGAGAAAATATGTGCAATTGACCTGGAGAGACAGAGAAAGATAAGCAGTAGGACTGCTAGCAATTACTGATGATTTTGGAAACCAGAAAATAATAATGTCTAACGTATATAGAGTGTGTCTGTATTCTCAACAGTCTTACCGTTAAATCTATAACAGAACAGTCAGGGTGCTCAATTGACCCTGGGGTCATCATGAATTTCATTTTAAGCTACATTTACTAAATTCTGTGTAGGTGGTTGTGTGAAGCGTATGTAAGCAGCCCAGGAGCTCCATACACCTGTGCTTTAGTAGATTTCCATGAATGTTTATCAGTGGTGACCTAGAGTTCCAGATAAAATGGTTTTAGACAAATGCCGTATGTTTGTCTTGAGTGGAATAACTGCTCAATCCTGAACAAAACATTCACTTACACATAAATTTTAAGCAGTCAGATGAAGAGACAGACAAACATACTGATCAGCAAACAGGTATAAATAAATATATGTAGACCAACAGAAATGTTTAGATCTGGATGAACTTAATGTATCTATTTAGGTTACGTAGCCATCCCTTTTCCAGCCTGTCTTTCTGTAGTTTGTGTTGAGTGGTTCACCACTTCAGCATGACAGCATTGAAAGACTGGAGCTTTAGTCTTGTGAAAAAAGACCTATGAAGAAAAATAGCATTGTTGATCATTTGGTGAAAGGATATCCTGGAATAAAAACTGCTGGAATTAAATAGAAATGACCTGTGATAACCTCCCCTGTTGTTATAATCAGTTCCTTGTAGCTTTGCAAAAATTGATGATTTGGGTATGTCACAACCAAAAAATTCAGCAGTAATAAATTAACTATAATAAACCTTGATTGCTCTTACAGAGCCTTAGATAGTGCACCATTAGCACCACCACTTGAAGTTATTAAAACAGAAAGGCTTAATTAACACAGATTGCTGTTGTAATTATTTATATGTTTCAATTTGCCGATGGTGGGGCAGTATGGCCGTAAAATATCATAATATTGCGCATACAATATTTTTACCGTGTGGTCCAATATATATATACAATATATTTATTACAATATAAAAGGAATATAATGTATAACTGGTGTGGTCAGATTTATACAGTCAGCTCCTGTATTCAGTCAGTGTGATTGATGGTGGATTCATTGGATGTTTTGGAGGAGCAGACAGAGGCAGAACTGTGACTTTGTGCTCTGAAATAAAATAACTCTGATCCTAGTCAGTGACCTGCTGTACTGACAGCAGTCAGCTGAGTCCAGTTGACCAGTATTCAGCTTACACTTAAACTCACTGCAGACTGTACAGGGTAAAAAGTTTGTTCAGTTGTTGATTTTCAAACAAACTTCAGCCAGCTGTTTGACTGGCAGCTGTCTGCTCTCCTCTTGACTGACTGGTTGCATTGTTAGCCTCTACATCCAATGCATAAAATCTCAGAATGTTATTGTTGTTTGTACCTCTGCCAAGGAGGTTATGTTTTCACCCGTGTCTGTTTGTTGATTTATTGATTTTTCAGTAGGATTAGGCAAAAACTACTGAACCGATTTGCACCAAACTTGGTGGAGGGATGGGGCATGGGCCAGGGAAGAACAAATTATATTTTGGGGCAGATCCAGATCATATACTATGAATTTAAATTTTTTACTCTGTCTGGTGTATGTTGTTTGACATTGGCCTTGGGGGAGGTCTGTGTTATACTGGGCGCATTTTCTAGATTGCAGCGTTCTGCTCTGATTACTTACTGATTACTACACATAGTGTAACGATTGATCAATTATCACCTGAGCTGAATCAGATCCTGACGTGACTTGTCTTGGTTCATGGGCTCAGTTGAGGACATACTAGTGCAGACCAAATATGTACTGAACTCAACAAAGACACAGTTGAAAAGATTTAATGTGTTGCCGTGTCAAATTACTGTTTATGCATACCAAACATTTCCTGCTGCTGCTTCTGCTTCAAATTAAAGGCTTCCCACCAGTGGGTGAATTTCAGGGAGGCTTTTATTGTGAAGAAAATACAGGAAATATAACGATAATTGTCATCAAGGTTAGTGCCAGCAGCTATTGGTAAACAAGACAAGGCTGAATTCAAACAGACATTTGACCTGTGTTAAAACTATTTAAGGGGCTGTGTTAGGGTTGGGCAGTGTATGGACTTTTTAAGGTATAAAAATATATTTTCAAACGAGATATAGGATGACAGAGTACTGTTTATATTGATATAGGTTGATGTTGCATTACATAACCCGTTTCTTCTGTAGAGCCATGACATTTTTTTTGCATCTCCACACAAACCTGGCCCCACTCGCTCACATGTTCTCCTGCAGCATGGAAGGAGTCACAGTGCCGGTCCATGCTGTCAAAGAAAATTGTAATTGTACAGTCGCAAGAAAAAGTTTGGGCACCCCAGGTCAAAAATTCTTTTACTGTGATTAGTTAAGTGAGTAGAAGATGAACTGATCTCATAAGGCATACCGTTAAAGGTGAAACATCAACAAAAATTAATTAGCTTTTTAAGGCTGTGGCTTGTTCACAATCATGGTTAGGAAATGCCAGGTCAAGCAAATTTCAAAGCTTTAAAAAATACTCAGACTCCCCAAACCTTATCCCAACAATTAGCCGCCATGGGCTCCTCAAAGCAGCTGCTTAGCACTTTGAAAATTAAAATAATTGATGTCAACAGGAATGGTGGAGGTCAAGTTGAGGTCTGGAAAACGAAGAAAACTTTCCGAGAGAACTATGACTCTCTTAAGGTAGCCAAATGCCTCATCATCTAATTAGTGACGCGCATGAATGGATGAACGAGATTCCCACTGTCCCTACCTACTATCTAGCGAAACCACAGTCACGTAGGATTGCTAGAGAGGCAAACTAAAACCCTGTTTGACTGCAAAAGACCTTTAGGAAGAATTAGCAGACTTTTGAGTGGTGGTGCACTGTTCTGCTGTGCAGCGACATCTGCACAAATATGACCTTCACTGAAGAGTCATCAGAAGAAAACCTTTCCTGCGTCCTCACCACAAAATTAAGCATCAGAAGTTTGCAAAGGAGCATCTAAACAAGCCTGATGCCTTTTGGAAAGGCGTCCTGTGGACTGATGAAGTTGAAATAGAACTTTTTTGCCACAATGAGCAAAGGTATGTGGTATGTATGTATAAACAACACACCATCTTTAAAAAAAACTGAAGATGAAAAGAAAATGGCTTCTACAACAGGATAATGATCCTAAACACACCTCAAAATTTACAATAGACTACCTCAAGAGGCACAAGCTGAAGGTTTTGCCATGGCCCTAACAGTCACCTGACCTAAACAACATTGAAAATCTGTGGATATACCTCAGAAGAGCAATGCATGCCAGACCAAGACCAAGTCCAAGAATCTCACAGAACTAGAAGCCTTATGCAAGGAAGAATGGATGAAAATCCCCCAAACAAGAACTGAAAGACTCTTACCTGCTACAAAAAGTGTTTACAAGCTGTGATACCTGCCAAAGGGGGTGTTACTAAGTACTGACCATGCATGGTGCCAAAACTTGGTTCGGGCCCTTTTCCTTTTCTTTTTTTTGTTATTTTGAAACTCTAACAGATGGAAATAAAAAACTAATCATGCTTAAAATATGAAAGAAATGTTGCATATTTTGCCTTTTGGAGATCATGTCATCTTTTAGTTGCTTAGCTAGTCACAGTAACAGAAGTTTTGACGAAGGGGAGCCAAACTTTTTCATACGACTGTACTCTATTTTAATCAGTTTGTTACTGTTGGTGAAAACAACTGGAGGAGCATTCTCACAGATATCGGCATTTCCCATACATAGACTCGACTTGGGCGGCCTGCCCAGGTAAATAAAATCAATTTAGAATGACTTGTTTCACTCTTTTCATACCAACTTGGCTACTCACCTGTCTGAGTTGCATGCACTGAAGTAACTGAGTGGAGACTAGAGGCTTCTTTACAAGCAGCTGCCTAGCAAGTGTCTACCAAACCTGCATGTGAAGGGTTTTGGGAAAACCTGTAAATTGTAAAGTCTGCATGTGAAGCTTTATAGGACATCTGGATAGTTAAGGTACAGAAAATAACCTGGGTTACACTCTCCCCCTCTAAACTGCATGAGTCCTCTGCATGCACATCGGTCACACGCTGCGCCACCAACCACCACAAGTAAATTTGGAAAACACTGGATAATTATTCATTTACATGTTTTGCAGCTGTATATTTTCAAACAGGGAAGGAAACACTGTCTTTGCCTTTTATTTTGATAATGTTTATTTTGATTAAAGCGCTTGTGGCATCTCACATGTGGCTTTGACTTACAAATGTTCCTTACTTCATATAAAATACAGAGATATTTATTCTGTCGCCATTCAGCCCAGAAATACCAAATATGATTTTTGGTCCATATTGCACAGCCCTAGACTGCATTGATTGGGGTGTGTTGATGGTGAAATACGAACCGGGAAGTCCAGTTGGAGGCACGGACTTGCTTGCACACCTAAGTGTATGTGATTGGCCACCGCAGCACCTTGCATTTGTATGTTAGCATGACAATATTAACATACAGATACTAAGCAAGTATAATGTTTATCCTGTTTATTATGTTAACATACTAATAGTTGCTAATTAGCTCTAAACACAAAGTTTGAGGCTGATTGGGAATTTAATTCGTTTTGCACAAAGTTATTACTGGACAACTTAGAATATAGAACAGATGATGGGGCCAGAGGAAAAGTCAGAGGATCACCAAAGTCATTACAATTTAGCCTATGGGCACTAGGGATATCTGTATTAAAAGCCATGGCAATCCATTAAATAGTTGTTGAGATATGACAGTCTGGTACAGAGTGATGAACTGAGAGACTGACATTGCCCTGCTGCTAGCATTGCTAAAAATGATTTTAGCAGTTGATACAACGAAATTTCAGAGTCTTCATTAGCTGATTAAGGGAGTTACTTGTTACAGGTGCTTACTGCAGTTGGCTCACCACCAAACCTCCAACATTTCACCAAGATAAACATGGATTTTTACTTTGTAATTCAGTCATGTTGAACAGCATTGTGCAGTCAACACATCATGAGCTCTGATTTTGTGGGTAATATTGTCAGGAGTACCTGAACAAAGTGATCAACATGTGTAATGAAAGCATTATAGAAGAGCATAGTCACTCACTCATCCATAGTGAATCCGTATAAAAAAATTGGCTGCAGTCAGAAATCCTCCTTTTTTCCTCAAACTATCATTATTCAGTCCCTCCAGTATGTCGCGATGTCATGATTGCAACAACTAACGCAAATTGAGCCAATCAATGTGAATTGTGCGCGACCATGCAACTTTGTCCAGTCGCCGAAACTTTCCCACTAATTTGACCAATCATTGAAGTTTCCTGTGATTTAGCAGTCCCCTGTGCCAAATATTGAGCCATACACATGTTCGTCACTTACCAACTTCCTTGTTTCTGGTTGTGAAGATGCAGACGTGTGACACGAATGTCTCACATTTACTCAGAATTACTGTTAAAGACTGTGCAGGGCAATTCCCTGATGTTCTGCAGAAAAGCAGGGGTAAATTGTTTTGTACCGTGGGCAATGTTGTGGTGGAACACAAACGAAAGTCTTCTGACAAACTTTTCTAAAGCAAAAGACACCCGGAGAATGGCTTAAATGTGTGGACAACAGACAAGTCCAGTCACCACAACAGAGGCTGTTGCATCTAGATCTATTGCAAGTGCTGAAAGAATCAAGGTGAGTTAGATTAATAATGCAGGGTTAGTGGTAATGTTATTGTAGTTTAATTCACAAACTGATAGAGACGTGCTTTATCACACACACGTTTGTGTGTGAGGGAGAGAGATAAAGAAAATTGTTTAGGAATAAAAAGTCTAAAATAAAATGTTTAAACATAGTGTGAAAGCTTTATTTAAAATATCAAGTTGGATGTGATTTTTAATGAAATATATATATGTAGGCTGCAATAAACCAAAAAAAGCCTGCGAAATCCTGGAAGACCTTATTATTCATTTTTATCTGACTGTAATGCTCCTTTAAACATTCTCCTTCATATAAAAGGCAGTCTTTATAGAATCTTTGTGAAATTAATTTGCCAGACAAGATATTTTTTTTAGAGAACTGGAGGTAAATGTCACACATTTACCTTGAATTCTTAATATTTGCCTTCTTTATATAAAGAAATTAATAAGCAACTGCTCATGCAAAAACATAATCTATTCATTATCCAATCTTGATTTTATTAAAATATAAATACATTTTAAAGGCTTTTGATTTTTTTTATAAGAGAACTATATCATATCCTGAATGAAATGTACTGTATATAATCAGAATAAATGGTAGTAGAGTAGTGATAACAGACTCTATGTTTAAAAAAAATTAATTAATTTAAAAAAAAAAAAAGTCTAAAAAGGGTGAATTTTAAGTCATGCTACTGGCATGGCTCTAGGGCTGGCAATGTCGGTGTGTCGGTCAGTTGGTCTGCTGCTTTGGTCCAGACTGAAGTATCTCTGTAATCTGCCTGTTACAGATGCCTCCTAAATAACAATAAATTGTTAGTCTTTAAATGACAGAATCTCATCCTGTTCCTTATATATGACAGGGTTCATAAAACTCAGTGGCAACACCCAGATGTCTTGCCTAAGGTGTAATGTGCTGGGATAGTGTGCTAAGCTGTAGGCACAGTTTCCCTCTTTTCCCTTTTGAATCAATAATTAGGACTTCTGTTTTCTCCTGGTTGACTTTAAGTAAATGTTAGGTCATAAATCCACAAATGAAGAGATTATCAGAATCACAAAATAACCCTATTAATTTACATAAAGAGCATACTATTTATCAACAATTTTTGAATGTAGCATTTCACTGCTTTAGCTTCACTAGATGGAGCTGTTACTCCAGGTGAAATGAATGGTGATGTCAGTAGTGTAGGCCATGGGCTCAGAATTTGTCAGTCTGGAATCCTCATTCATAATTTTCTAACCCTTCCCATATCAGTAGTATATTAAAATTAAAGGTTAATATTGTCATGTTTTTATTTTGTATCCCTGGTGTTAAATCAGCTCTATGGCTTTAGAGTGAGGTCTTTTGTCCATCTTTGTGCCCAAATGTGATCCATTTATTCTGAAGGCTTGTTGGTGAATGCACAGTCCAAGAGTCACTGTCTGCTCAAAGACACATGTATAGTAAATATACACACTGGACACTTCTCACATTATGTCCCTGCTACAGTCTTTCAACCTTTACTGAAAACAAATAAAAACTCAAAACAGTTCAATAACCTGTATATTACTTGCATATGAACAAAAAAGAGGAAAAAACAGTCAAAGATGTATAGTATATTCAAGTAATTTTATTAAGTAGTCTAATTATGCAATCAAAATTAATCAAAACTTCTTTCTTTGCTTACACTACAGAAATCCTAAGAATAATTCATTATTCATTCATTGTTTAATGTCCAGTAGTGATATAAAGCTGGGTTCTTTACAGTAATGTGCAAACAATTGGCCACATGGACCTCTCTGTGGACCTACCCACTACTGCAGTGTAGTATTGGTTCTAAGTGTTTTTGCAGTGCTGTTTTTCATTATCCACCAATAATGAGTGATTGTGACTTTCAGTATGACAGGTCAGACATACAGTACCAATCACAAATTGTCTTAAGGAGGTGTTGGCCATGTGTTATGGCATGTTGTGTGTGCACATTGAAAGGGGGCATCTGGTATAGTTATTTGTAGTGTGAGTTTTACCTGAACAGTCATAGATAATGAACTCAAAACCAAAGGCTTAATGTGTGCACAGAGATGGTTGTTGTTGATTCCTGATGGCCAGTAGTGAGTCATGCTTTAAAACCTTACAACAACAAAAGGAAGTTTAAACTGAAGACATGGTAAGGCCTTCTCTGTACAATGAGATGCAGCAAAGAATTTGGTCCTTAAATTTTACTATTACCGATAGGAATTATAGTCAGAACAAGTTTAAAGTTCAATGGTTTATGCTTATTTTTACCTGTGCTGTATACAGTATAGTTATTATTAGAGGGGCATTGTTACTATGACTGAAGACATCAAAAATATTCCACTCTTATACAATGCTTTTGTGAGATAGGATGGGCAAAGGTAGCTGTTTTCTTTTCTACATAATTGACACAAGGGTGTTTGGGATGTTTTAATCAGATTATCCAAACAATACCATAATTTTGACCCCTTCTGTTATGGTGTAAACCAAGCAGATACCGCCAAACCCTTTAGGGGCATTTAGACTAATTTGAAACCCGAAATAAGTAAGTCATTAAAAGGAGATTCTCTGTCAAAAGGGGAAAACAGTTATGGAATGGATTAAGTATGACTTTTTTAACCTTCTTTCTCATCCTGCTCATTTTTACCCTTTCATCGAACTGTTCCTTTGTGTTAAAGGCAAGCTCCCCTTTTTTGAGCGACATTTCACAGAGCAGGTACTTTTCTTTCCTCATCTCCTGCACTGTCTTGTTCCAAACTGTTCTCTTCAACCCAGCTTCGCTTCTTGGAAATACAGTCCTATGGTGATAGACAGAGACACAACATGTACACTTATCTATACAAATGAGTCTATAGTACTGTTTAAAACACTCCTTCAATTAATTATGATGATAATAAATTCTCTGACTATTCAAACCTTGTGGTAACACTCAATGGCCATGGGCTTTCTCTAAGCAACTGACTAAGGATCTAAAATCAAGCTAACTGATGCTACAAAGCATGGGAGGCTATAAAAATATATCAAAGTGCTTTCGCCATAAGATTTCCACTGTCTAAACTGTGGACTCAAGAAATGGCAGTTAAAGGGAACTGTGGAAGACAAGCCAAGATCTGGAAGACCACGAAAACTCAAGATAAAAGTGCAAGTCTGCTGGGCACAGAGGCACAGCCAGGACCTGAAGGAAGGTTTAGCTGACACAGGAGTGGTGGTGCACTGTTCTACTGTGCAGCGTTGATGCACAAACATGAAAGAGTCATCAGAAGGAAATCCTACCTGATACCTCATCACAAAAGTTATCATCTGAAGTCTGCAAAGCAACATCTAGATAAGCATTTGTTAACTGTTAACCTTGTTAAAAGGGAAGATTGGATTGCTCTAAGTATCAGCAGATTCTGGATGCATATGTTCTACAGTCAGTCAAGAAATTGAAATGGAAAAGAGGCTGGCTTATATAAAAGGTCAGTGATCCAAAGCAGACTTCAAAATCCAACATGAACTATTTAAAAAAAAAAAAAAAAAAAAAAGGCTGAAGCTTTTGGAACAACCCCCACAGTCACTTGACTTTAAGATCACTGAAAATCTGTGGGTAGATCTTAAACATGCTGTATTTGCAAGATAGGCTAAAAAAATCTCACAGCTTGAAGTGATCTGCAGGAAGAGAGGCTTAAAATTCCTAACTCAAGAATGGAAAGACTCTTAGCTGCTACAAAAAGTGTTTGCAAGCTGTTATATCTGTCAAAGGGGAGGTACCCAAACTTTTTTTATTAAACTTTTGTATTGTTGCTGAGGCGTAAAGAAGTCAACATTAGACACCAGTGGACATAATTTGTAAATTCTGGACCTCATACAGCAGTACAACCCCTGCATTTTTGGCTGGACTTTGCATTTCACAACTAGATTGAACAACTGCTGTCCACCAGCTGGCTGGCCAAGACTGTCGGTTATGCTGCCACTGAAAGATGGGCAGTTCCAACTTTAATGGGCCAGTGTGTTGATTTCAGAGCCCTAAACTGTAAGTGTGTCACCAAAATTTTTTTCTTTGTTGCTTATTATCTACAGCCTGCACATCACTAGACATATCAGTGAACAACTGTGGTGGCAGGTTTGTGTTTACTAAAGTCAACTTTAGTAAACATTTTCTTTAGTCAACTAAAGAAAATGTTGCTAGACTGGTTGAAGAGTAAGTATGATTTCAATTGATTTGTCGCGGGGGAAAAAAATCTGCATGCTATCTCAAGTGAGTGCACTCTGCCTGGTAGCCTTATTATCCTTAATGAATTATAAATAAACACAAAAAAGTAGTATTTGCAGCATATTAAATCATTTTAGCCTAATAATTTTATACTGAAATGGTAAACACAGACTCAGAGCTGATCAGCGTGCACCTGCCCATATTCATAAGATCTCTGAAAATAGAACTGTATCAACTGATGATCCCAGCACAAGAGCTATCGAGGAATATACATTCATAGCATTAAACATGAAAGTTGACGGAGCATCCTAACATAGACAAGTTAGACTACCGTTTTTAGATGATATGCCATGTTGGTTGTTGAGCTGTGATATGTAAACTGCTGTTTGCAAAGTTTACACTCGACTTTTTGGTCATCTGTTATAAAAAAAATATCAGCCACACCGATAACTTCTTTGACATGGTGTCAATTAGTTTGGAGCCGACTCCAAGTAAACGTTTAGTAAAGGTTAAATAAGTTAGACCTAGCAGTCTCTATTAGGCTGGGTAAGTTCAGCTTTGTAAAAATCAGAGTGTTTTCAAAACATAGTCTGTCCTCCCACTGCTAAAATTATTGGAGTAATCCTGGAAGGCTATTGAAATAGTGCTTTTCTCCGTATGATAGTGACACCAGCGATTGTCCGACCAATGAGAATGTGGTCGGACAAGAGCACATCGACCAACCAATTGACCGGGAGACTGGGACACTACATCCCAGTGTTGACACAGAACTGTATCTGCAAAGATAATAGCTTGTTAACACTAAGTTGCTAACTTGCCGGTGAGTTTCATATGTTTATAAGCTCCTGTCAGTCTTTTCACATTGTAAAATAGAGGCCAATCTTCCCCCTTTTGTTCATCCGCCCACCAACAGCAGCCGAAGCTGCTGGTTAGCATGTAGCTATTGATATTGCCAACAGGGTAACGTTAGCTCTGATCCAGGAGTCTCATCCTAACTGTACCGGCCCTGTTTAGAAATAACAATTTAGGAGTAACATTACAGCGCTGTGGGAGCATGAAACCTCTGGTGGTTAATTTTAGGCTGTCTATATGAATATGTAAAGTGGCTAACGACATGTTGCTGTTGATTCAATTAATTCTGGTGTGCTGCTGCTGATCCAACTTTACTGCCATAACATTTAACTACTTAAAAACCTGTCTTTCATGTTTCTTTGTCAGATAACACTGTCCAGGTGCATATACTGATTCTTACTGCTATAGTGTCATTTCTGAAACAATAGTGGTGTAGCATTAGCACATTTTCATTAGTGATTGATATGAAGAATTTTTAGCTCAACCCATTTAAACATTAGACATTAGATGTGCCCCCACTTTTTCTTACATTGTCACCACACCCTGCTGCCCTGTTAAGTTGTTTCTCACAACTTAATAGTGCAGTATGTGTTAAAGTGAACTGTGTTCACAGAATGTGCGAACTGATTAATGTATTGATAAGATCTTTGTTTTTTAAAAGAGGCTATAGCTTGTGAAAATAAAGCTAATTTTTCCTCCTTACAGTACATCATAGCAGGATCCCTGAACAGCACTACAGCATGTTACCAGCATGTATAATGCCAGTCAGATTATTTGAGTGACCTGATGAAGTTCGTGTTTGATGAGGTGTTGGACTGACCAGACACTCCTCACAGTGTGAGAGACCATAAGAGGGGGAAGTTATTGCTGAGCGGGTTTCATGCTTTTGTCAAGTAAACGGCCTGAAGAAAACAAAGCAGCCAGCATCATCAATAAAGTCTTTGGGTATCCACTGGAAGACATATCAGGATGACCACTCTGACTTTCTGCACTGAGAGCTCCAGCTCCAGATGACACAGATTCAGTTTATATGAAAACCTTTACCCACTTGGAGGACATGGACCAGACAGTGTACATAAAAGTTATGGCTTTGGATACTTAGTTTAACTTAAATATGTCCAATTTGTATTTTCATTTCATTTGTTATAAATAAAATGCTTTATTATTAATAAAGGTTTTGTCAATTTTCAAATTTAGTAGTAAGTTAATCAGTAAGGGTCCTATGGTATTACAGAAATGTATAATTTTCTTTCACAAGGCTTTTTGTAATTACACTCTTTAAAGAGGTGATTTGAAAGGCTTTATTTGATTTCAGGCATGTAGAAAAGATCAAAAAAACACAATTTAACATCCCTGCTAGGAAAATGTGAAATACAATTATAGAATTATTAAATAATAATTAAATAGCTAGCTAGTAATCCTTTACTACAAGTATTAAATAGTGACTCTGTAAGAAGCACAGACATTTCTATGTTTGACAATCAAACTTTATTACAATGCCGACTGATCACAATATAACTTAGACATTATTATCTGCAGTATTTTGAAAGGATATTATGCAAATAATCTGAAGTTTTGACGAACCAAGCATAAAGAAAGCATACATTTTGCAGTGATATACATAAGAATATAAGTACATTAGGAAGTAAGTTTGTAAGATCAGCAATGCCACATTCAGTTATGTTGACATGGGCAATATTTTGGACTCTTAATAATTAAAATGATCACAATAAAGGGAAAATGTAGCAAAATTATGAGTTTAAATTTAGTAATAGTTATATTACGACAAGATTAATAACCGATGGAATAACAATGCAATGAAAGCAGTTGGAGTACTTTGTTCTCAAAGGAAGGCTTCAAATATTATTACAGCAAGAGCAACAATTATGACCATTTATTGAAATATAAAAGGGGTTTATTACACACTAAAAGCATCAACCATACAACCAAAACTACTGACTGAATAATGAATGATAAATCCTCGCTAGATTGGTGAGACTATACAGTATACAGGTGTGGTTGTAAGACAGAAAGAGAGGGAGAGAGAAGCTGTGGTTGAGTATCTGTGCAAAGAGGGAATGAGAACCTGTGAGTCGGTGAGCAGGCAAAGGATTATGAAGGCAGGAAGCATAAGATTACAACCAAGTCTCTAAACTAATCTTTTTAAACTAGCTCGCTCCTAACACTGAGATCACAGTGTGTGAGAGCGCTTGCTCTCTCTCTGTTTTATTTCAACTTAACTATCTGAGTTGAAACAAAACTTTACATTGAGCATTGAATCAGACTAAAACACTAAACACTAAAAATGAATTAAAAATAAAAACTACTAAGCGTCCAGCATTGTTATGCAAACATATAGCATCTATTATCACACAATCTTGTAACTAACCTCCGTAGGTCATTTCTCACAGATGTATTTGTAAAAACAAACATAAAACTAGAGTGTATGTTTATAGTTCGGAGAGTTTATACATAAATACTAACCTAACATTATGTGACAGAAAAACATAAATAGCAGTATTTATATGAAGAAAATGTCAGGGAAACCTGTCATCTTGGTTGCCAATATTGATCATTTCTTGCTGACTGAGTCAAACACCTGTTCGAACATATGCAGTTGTTTAGTGTGTGGTTTATAAGCAGTTATTGTGATGATATTCACAATAGAAATGGTCTTCACATTCTAGTTTAGATGGTGGATGCAGAAGACCAGAAACATGGCTTGGAGTTGTTGGGTGGTTTCTGCTCAGGGTTCTGGGAGCTGACAAATCAGAGAGGACTGAGCTTTTCTGGAGGGCGGCCTTAAAGAGACAGGAGCTAAAATGGATTGCTTCAGACAGAGGACTTAAAAGAGGTGCTGCAGAAATGAACAGTACAAGAAAAATTATGTGTTTTATTATCATTAAAGCAGGTAAACATTTCCTAGCAGACCCCTGATATAAAAATAGGATGAACCTGAAAATGAGCATAATATGGTCCCTTTAAGTTACTGTTCTCTTGTCTTGAGTCCACGACAAAGAAAACATTTATGTCTCTCTTCAGTAGATTTCAATTGATTGTATAAGTGGTTGGCACACATACGCCTGGGGCCAAAGCTGCC
Source organism: Xiphias gladius (assembly GCF_016859285.1). Classification (NCBI taxonomy): domain Eukaryota; kingdom Metazoa; phylum Chordata; class Actinopteri; order Istiophoriformes; family Xiphiidae; genus Xiphias; species Xiphias gladius. Next base: position 23,153,294 of record NC_053408.1, read on the forward strand.
CCCAACAACAGCAGTACTTAGCCATGTTAGATCATCAATCTCCCTGCATGTACTTCTGTTATCATGTTTCAGTGATTAAAATCTTCATAACTGTATTGTAACAGTACTGTCTTTTGTGAAGAATAGCCACACTTTTGAGAAGTTGCTTCAGGGATACTAGAGAGATACAGATTGGAAAGTTAGTCTTGCAGCCAAATTGTTACAGTGGCCAGTGGGGTACTACAACAACAAAAGCTCCTGTGGCCCAGAAAGCTTTTACCATTTATACTGCCATTATAAAAGAGACATCTGTAAAATAGTTGAAATGGAACCTTAAATTGTAAACAAAGTCAGTTATTACTCTTGCATTATAACTGCTTAAACAAGATTTCAAGCGATGATAATATTTGTAAAGAGCCAGAGCTTAGAAAGGCTATTTTTTTAATGAAAAACCTTCAACCTTCATATTGTAAATACAATACACCATAACACATATGGACCAACCTGGATCACATGCCGCAGTACCCCATGCAAAAGTGTGTCAGCTTTTCCAGGCGGCAGTTGGACATGCAAAGTGACATATGAGCAAATCCTTTTCATTCTAACAGTTGTTCTGACAGTTGTTTCCTCCATTTTGCCATCTTTCCCTTCCTGCTTTATCTCCCTTTTTTCCTGTTCCTAATTCTCTCGTGTGTTCACCTCGTTTGTGTCTTTCAGGTCTATTTACGATGACCAGCCCAATGCCCATAAGCGGTTCATGGAAAAGCTGGATGCCAGGATAAGGAACCATGACCGTGAGATTGAAAAGATGTGCAATTTCCACCATCAAGGCTTTGTGGATGCCATTACAGAGCTCCTCAAAGTCCGTGCTGATGCAGAGAAGCTGATGGTAAGAAATGACTGTAAAGAGGACTACAGGCCACAAGAGATGATAACATTACGGTTTGGTCTGTAACCCACATTGGCTACTAAATCTCAAAATGTAGTGGCCATGTGAACTCCAACCAGCTACTAACTGGGTTGTCAGTAGAACCAAATTAAATATGGGTTTCCATCATTGGGTCTGGTAGAGTAGGTTTTCTAGAGACAGCAAGAATTTATTCAGAAATAATCCACTGCATCACTAGTCATTGCTGATACGTCCAAAAAATGTTTCTAAGAGTGTTAACTTCTTTATTTTCAAGTAAAATTGCGTTTCAAACACATTTAGAGGGCTTTTTAAAATTGTGAAACAGTATTACATTATACACATTATTATTAGCTGGTGCTTTAGCGGTGCTTTAGTGACATCGTCATCATTACAGGGTAGCCTATGAGTGCCCTGTGTGCAATCACCCCTTACATTTCAAAGATCAAAAGGTCTATTTATCATCTTGGCTTACTACAGTGCACTGCAGCACATTGTGCCGTAACTGGTGTGAATTATTGCAATTGACAAATGTATATCATCTTATATATCATTATAATACCCATATATAGTGTAAAATGTCGGAAATTTGATTTGATTTCAAATATAAAATGTTTGATTTGATATATGCAATGAAACAATATTGTATTGACAACATAGCTGTGAGATCAAATACAAATTATTTGACAGCATCATGTAAATGATTGAACTCAAACGGTGGGAAGGTCAAAATGATGAAAAGCAGATCTTTCACTTGTTGATAATACCACTGCAAAGCTATATGCATGTATTGTACATATCTTGTTTTGATCAGGCCCCTTTCCTCACAGTAACTTTATTGACTTTCATTCACTTTGTGAAAGAGAGTGATGGCTGGCTACACACAAATTACTTCCAGGTATCTGAAAATTACATTTTGCCTTCTTCAATACTAAATATATTATTGCTGTTCAATTACCATGTTTATGGTTCATTTATTAATATAGAGCAGCAATCACAGTGAGCAGAAGGTTTGTAGTGGAGATATCTCAAGAAGACAAGTCTTTCTCAACTTTCTTCATATTTTTTTCACTATCACCAATCTCCACCAGCATCAGAAACACTAGTATATCTGTGAGTGCTGTTTGCATGATGTGTAGTTACATTTTTGCAGAGGAGCATGCCAGCTGCGCTGTAGCTATAAAACATTTCCCAACATTCCTTACTCTTGGTGCAGATATTTACCTTTGCTAGTTTTCAGTTTGCATTAAAAACAAAAATTTGCTAATCAAAATCTTACAGTCACATTCTGGTGGGCAGGATATAACATAGTAAGGGCCTCTATTGTCTAATCTGCTTTGAAGTGACAGTGTGACAAGCTAATAATTTGGGAGGCATCTCTGTAGTCTATGAGTTTGCAGGATTTAGTGTCTAGAGTTAACAACCCCGGTTTGCGCTTCAGGTCCAAACAGGGCTAACCAGGTGTCTGTGAGACAAGGTATTTAATGAGAAGAGACACTGTCTCATATAATGGAAACATCATAGGTTCTACGT